>NW_025943641.1:0-3004 GCF_000764305.2 Hyalella azteca | reverse complement strand
GCAGCACAACTCAAGTAGACACTATATTTAAAGAGCTCAGCAGCTAATTAGTTCCTATCTAATTACTTAAAGATCTCCCCCACCCGCTCCCCTTTCATGAAATGTCGTGAAATCATAAATAAACGTAGAGAGATGGCAGTGGTACCGTTGGATAGGGCAGAATGTCAGCTTTAAAATTAGTATAAAAACCGAAAAAGTGAAAATTTTCAATTTTAGGCGAGACGCTCCCCTTAAGATAAATCACATTGGACATTATAAATAACATTGATTAAGATAAATCACATTTCTTACGGTGAATCACATTAGTTAATATAAATAGCAAAGAAATGTGAATTTTATAGTTCCTATTTCTAAGCTCCATTGCTATCGGGATCACAAGAATATCCTGCCCTTTTTCAGTTGAACGTGAAAGTTAACGCGGTCTGTGCAAGCAGTGTGATGAGTCTTGCGTAGTGTTTAGAATAAAAGAATGAATAATGGGAAATTTTTATCAATAAATAAAAGTATTGCAGAAACTGAGAATATAACAAATCTATAAACATATATGATAGCTAGGGATAAAAAGCAATGAATGTTTCTCACGTCTGAAGTTCTGAGTTGAAACTGCGCCGCAGTTCATCGTAAGCGTCCTGCAGTTTTCTCTTCTCCGTGCGCAGTTGGTCGCAGTCTTTTATGAGCACTGCTGCAGTGTCTTGCTGCTGTGATGCTGCAGTGACTGCTGTGCTGCTGCCCTGCTGTGTACAGGTGATGTGCACAGCAGCGTCCTGCACAGCACAGCGTAGAGACGTGAGTCGTAACTATGATAACTATTATAAGGTTGACCCATCAGAAGCCCATTTTTGCGGATGTAGCTCGTTGTTCGCCTGTGACGTCACTGATCTCAGTGACGTCACGGGCATTAACCAATCAACGAAATGCGATCAAAACAGTCAACCAATCCGTCATGGGAATGACAGGATTGTTTACGTTTCTCGATCTACGTGACGTAACAAGAAAGCTGAACTGAAAGACGGAACTTCTCGTGGGTCAACCTTGTATAGTTCAACCATGAGTCGTGCCACTGCAGTGCTGAGCTCACCTGTGCTCTCCATGTCCTCCTGTGCTAATATTCTCCTCAGCATTCGCCAAATTTTCGTAACTGACATTCAAGTTAATGAAAAATTATTTTATATTTAGCCCTCTACCGCCGCCTGTCACTCTCCGGGAACATAACTTTCAACTTAAATTATACGTAAACTATTGAGTGTAGCAACCTGAGGACGTTTGTACGCAACAGAGAACATTTTAAAGTAACTTTCAACTTAAATTATACGTAAACTATTGAGTGTAGCAACCTGAGGACGTTTGTACGCAACAGAGAACATTTTAAAGTAACTTTCAACTTAAATTATACGTAAACTATTGAGTGTAGCAACCTGAGGACGTTTGTACGCAACAGAGAACATTTTAAAGTAACTTTCAACTTAAATTATACGTAAACTATTGAGTGTAGCAACCTGAGGACGTTTGTACGCAACAGAGAACATTTTAAAGTAACTTTCAACTTAAATTATACGTAAACTATTGAGTGTAGCAACCTGAGGACGTTTGTACGCAACAGAGAACATTTTAAAGTAACTTTCAACTTAAATTATACGTAAACTATTGAGTGTAGCAACCTGAGGACGTTTGTACGCAACAGAGAACATTTTAAAGTAACTTTCAACTTAAATTATACGTAAACTATTGAGTGTAGCAACCTGAGGACGTTTGTACGCAACAGAGAACATTTTAAAGTAACTTTCAACTTAAATTATACGTAAACTATTGAGTGTAGCAACCTGAGGACGTTTGTACGCAACAGAGAACATTTTAAAGTAACTTTCAACTTAAATTATACGTAAACTATTGAGTGTAGCAACCTGAGGACGTTTGTACGCAACAGAGAACATTTTAAAGTAACTTTCAACTTAAATTATACGTAAACTATTGAGTGTAGCAACCTGAGGACGTTTGTACGCAACAGAGAACATTTTAAAGTAACTTTCAACTTAAATTATACGTAAACTATTGAGTGTAGCAACCTGAGGACGTTTGTACGCAACAGAGAACATTTTAAAGTAACTTTCAACTTAAATTATACGTAAACTATTGAGTGTAGCAACCTGAGGACGTTTGTACGCAACNTTGCAGCCGGTCTTCGTGCCAGATATACGGCGGCTTGCAACCGGTCTTCGTGCCAGATATACGGCGGCTTGCAGCCGGTCTTCGTGCCAGATATACGGCGGCTTGCAACCGATCTTCGTGCGAGATATACGGCGGCTTGCAGCCGGTCTTCGTGCCAGATATACGGTGGCTTGCAGCCGGTCTTCGTGCCAGATATACGGCGGTTTGCAGCCGGTCTTCGTGCCAGATATACGGCGGTTTGCAGCCGGTCTTCGTACGAGATATACGGCGGTTTGCAGCCGGTCTCCGTGCGAGGTTACGAAAAAATTTCTACACGGAACATGTGCAGCTTTGTAGAGATTGTCTTAGGGAAATGTACGAAGATACGCAACGTATGGAATTTTACGCAGGGATGCGTGAGTTAAGCGCACAACGGTGCAGGCCGGTCGCTGGTCAGCTGAGCATACGTACAGGAAAAATGGGCGTGCCATGTACGCCCGCAGACTGTGCGCATAAACTGCGTACGCAGGCCATGTACGCAGACCACGCCCTATGGCGATGTACGTTGACCATGCACGCATGCAGTGTACGAAGACTGAGTACGCATATCAAGTACGTAGACCGTGCAAGTACATAATGTAGGCAGATCGTGAACTTTGACCGTGGCATCACAGGCTACGTGCATACATTGTATACGTAGAACGCGTACGGACAGCATGTACGTAGATTGTGTACGGTGACCATGTATGTAGATTGTGTACGGAGACCATGTATGTAGATTGTGTACGGTGACCATGTATGTAGATTGTGTACGGTTACCATGTATGTAGATTGTGTACGGTTACCATGTATGTAGATT
>NW_025943640.1:0-1641 GCF_000764305.2 Hyalella azteca | reverse complement strand
AAACAATGTTTTATGAAAAACAATGGAATTAGGTTTTATGGAAAAACAATGTTTTATGAAAAACAATGGAATTAGGTTTTATGGAAAAACAATGTACGAGTAAGAGTATTTGCAGACACACGCTAGAAAAACGGAGGTGTATTTTCAGACACACGCTAAAAAATGAATGTTTGTTTGCAATCATCTATACTCTATAGGCAATGGTTTCATGTTCCCATCACACGGGGTAAAAATGGGTGCGCGTTTGCAGCGTAACACTAGAAAATTAGAAGTTTGTTTGAAGCCAAACACTAGAAAAATTAATACGTGTTTGAAGCCAAACTCTAGAAAAATTACTCTGCGTTTGCAGTCACACACTAGAACAGTTCACTGATGTCCTCATGACGAGCATAGAGTTGGTCAGAATGTGGAATCGTCAAGCGCTTGCAAGCAACGTTTAGTGTACTAAAACTGATACGTACTATAAATAAGCATGAGTCTGATCGATAATCATGGCCGACAATGCGACCAAAGCGGCGACGTCGGGTCAAGCCTATCCAAAGTCTGAACGCCTCGTCTCTTTACTTGTTAAGTAAACCTGCAGGTACGTAACTCGGTAATAATTACGTGACAAGTTACTCAAAAGTGCATGGAATGGCGTTAAGGTCCCGACATAGCGTTAGTGTATCGGCCGAAACAAGTGTTTCACAACAGCCATGATAGATACTTGAAAAGAAAAACATGCATTGCTACTTCACCCACCAACACACCGGCCAAAACCTGCACCTACACACCCACCCACTAACTCACTCGTCTACCCAAGCACGCTCCATACATGCACCTACACCTTAAAAGTACACCCTACTAAATATAGACCTGAAAACTGGCCGGCATTTACGAACGAAAGAATCACGATATCGTAATACACAATTTATTTTTAGCAACGTATTTCACGGCTATAACCAGGTTTTAATAGTAAAACAAACTCTGGTAAAATGATACGAAGTATTTACGCTAGTTAACCTCGAACAAGTTACATACGTACTCGGGTATATCTCAAATATCCGTATCTATTACCCGTATTTGAGTGGCCTTAAATAGATAGATACGCGTAAAATTCTTTGAAGTCTATGGCTTGTTGCCCGCACGGTTGAATGTGTATAATCAAGGAAAACCATGAACGCACTCTCATCTTCTGAAGCCTTATTATTGAATCGATGGGCTGATGCAACCCGGATCAATATCGAGCAATTTTTAATTGCATGACGAGATTTAACGCCGTCTGCTTCTCAAACCGAGACGTGGAAGTAATAATAAATATGCGCCTATGGGGCTTTGTCCATACTGAAATCAAGTACTCATGACACGCTCATGAGGCAGTAACTATGTGGAGTAACCTCAACTATACATGGCGATCATATGGCAGTAATTATAGTTATGCGAGTTTGAAATTCGATGACGCCTGCGTTGTTGATAATGCAATTTCTAATTGACATTTCCCCCATCACACATGTATCTATAGAACACTGTATGTATCTTATATAGAACATATTGGTAGCAGACCTTCGGTGATAAAAAACGATCATGGCAACCTACGACAGAACTTGAAGTCACGTTACTTCGTCTACGCAATAAGGTCTTATTTAAATTGGATTAGAATCT